>NC_025998.2:95027301-95047647 GCF_000442705.2 Elaeis guineensis | reverse complement strand
GGCCAGGGTAATCCATCAGATGGATTTGATATTTTGAAATACAATGTGGACAACCTGATCAGAGTTGACAGTTGAGCTCTGGGGTGTCCTATGATCATTTTGGTCAAGGGGATGAATTATATGAAAACTATATCCGCATGGGTTCTAAGGATGTTGTTCTACACATTCGACCTATCCGGTCGTCGGGTACCATTGCTAGATGGTCACTTCGATTGGTATAGAATTTATTTCTATGCTACCGGCTTAGGTTCGGACCTATGAGGTCACACACATTAGAGTTCATGATCCGATCGGATGGTTGATCAACGATTAAGAATCGTTCTAGGGTTAAATGATCAATACGATTGACATTTAACCCAGTGCAAGTGTTGCAGGAGGATCGATTAGCAATTTGATTGCTAATTGGCTTAATTTGATTAAGCCAATGGGCTGAGATTAAGTCTAATTAAATATGATTTAATTAGATTTTTTGGGCTTGATTGGATCAAGTCCAATTGGTTTATTGGATAAGCCAAGTGCAAGGAAAAACTAGTCCTAGTTCAACTAGGACTTGGGTCAATCTAATTTCTAATTTGATTAGAAAATTAAATCAGATTTAAATCTAATTTAATCTGATTAAATTAGGTTCTTAATTAGGTTAAGACCTATTTTAATTGGGTTGATCTAATTTTGATTTGATTTGGTTTGGGAAACCAAATTAAAACAAGTTATGAGACAGAATCCTAGTAGGACTAGGATTCCACCTTGCGCCACATAAGCCTTCTCCACGCCCTCTCTCTTATTCAACGCCAATCTCCACTTATTTTGTGCGACAAAAGCCCTCTCCCAGATCTCTCCCACGTTCACAAAAGGTCTCCTCTCTTTTTCTTACATGGAAGGTGATTTGGATCAAATCTAAAAGGAATAAGTTTGGATTTCGAATTCTATGAGATAGAGTTTTAGAAATCCAAAACTCTTTCAATTTTGCACCGAATTTATCCAAATTTTTTTTGGAATTTTGTGGCTTTTAGGATTGTACACCTCTTTTCTTTCTGGTGATCCATGCACGAAAATATGGAGGAGGTGCTCAAGAGTTGGGCGTCCCTTAACTTGCCATGTTTGGATAAGCCTTGACTAGGTGTTTGACCTAGACAAGGACTCTATCATATCTCTCTATATAAGATGAGTTTCTTCGTAAATTTTAAGGAGAGATATTTGGAGACCTTTCTGCCATCCAAAAATCAGAGAGAAATACCTTTGGGTCGTGGAGATATAAAAGATGCAAGTTTGGGTGTCTAGAGAGAAAAACGTGAAGAAGAAGAGGGTCTTCTTCTAGGGTTTTTTTTCATATCTTTCCTCCTTCCATCTTGAGTTTCCTGAGAGTGTCTCAGATCTGAAACTCCTCCTTCTACTTTCATCTTTGGAAGAGTCCAAATCAAGAAGAAGGAGGCACCTGATCAACCATCAAAGAAGGATCAGCGCAGTACTAGCATACTGTGCTGATTTCCTGAAGCAGGACTTCTGATCGAGATTCGTGGGCTCGTGTGGCGACTCCTAGAGGCCGGACGCGTGTGCGGCTTGCAACATCATCCTTAAGCCCGGATCAGAGGTTAGAGCATCTAACTTGCAAGGTAATAGATCTGATCTATTATTTAATACATACATTAGATGTAGCTAGTAGAAACATGTTGATATGATCAACATGTAGTTCATACTATATTTATATATTTTAATTTTTGATTTAATGCTATGTAATAATCATGTAATAGGATCTTAGATCTAGGATTTCTGATCTTAGAAAATAAATTTTGATTTATTTTAGTCTTCCGCTGTATGATCTTGAAAAAGTTTCAAGATCTAACCCTGAAACCCTAGATCTGGTTCCTACAATTGGTATCAGAGCCTAGGTTCTTTATTACATGATTATTTATACATGCTTAGATTATTTTTTAGATTAGATCTAATTTTATATCTGATTATTAAATCTGAAATTAAAATTTTGATCAATCACAAACTGCAAGGTTGTCCTGCTGTAAGGTTTTACCCTTACAGTGCAAAGGTTGTCCCTAGTTTGTGTAGATCTATCTTTAATCATAAATTTGTTAGATATGATCTAGATTAAATTTATGATTTATTAGATTTAAAAGATGTTTTAAATCTGAATAAAATCTCTTTGTTAATAATTTTATGCAAAGAAATTATTAAAGTTGAAATTGTTTCAATTACATGAACTGTTTAGATTAGATCTAAAGTAGTTTTCATGTTTATTTTCACTTGCATCTTGATTATGAATCAAACATGCAATATATTGGTAGAATCATATTGTAAATTATTTTACCAAATATGAAATTATTTTTTGAAAAGCCGAACCCAACCCTCAGCCCAAACTTAATTAAGAATTAAGAAGTTGTTTGATTAGGTTCTAGGATTGTGAATTGAAGAACCTAAACCAAATCATAACACATTGGGTTAATGGGTTAGTGGAATTGGTCCATTAATTGGGTTAGACCTATGGTTAGATTAAAGATGGACTTAATTAGAGAATTGACTAATCTAATCAATTGTTGTCTTAGATTAGGTCAAGGATTCTCTAGATCAATTACAATAGTTGTAGTTGGTCAAGTCCATGTCTTTAACGAGAACCAATGATTGATTCTTGGCTAAGCGGTCTAGCACGAACTGTTAGGTTGATCTAATCGAAACTAATTAAACCAGTTGGTGTCTAAGGTAAACCAGACCGGTGGTTTTTAATTGGGAGCCCGCTTACCTGGCCATTCATGATGGTGTCTAAGGCAAGCTTTGGCAGACCTCCCACTGATCGAACTTACCTGGCCTCTTGGTGAATTATGTTTTGATCGGATCACTTGACTATTCGAGCTGACCCATGTCAGCTAGGTAAATCAGTGTGACTGATTTAGGTGCTCCTAGACCAGCCCTTTTAATGGTCTCCCTTAAGCTGACTTGGTGAAGTCAGTGGGAGGATCATGATAAGCTGGTTCATCTGACCTCATCCTCTATATTATTTAATCCTCTAAAATTATTAGGTCCTTAAAATGATAAAGTTATGGAGATAACTGAGTCATAGCCTCCCATTAAGGTGTTTGATAATGAGTCCATGAACTCAATAATCATTGCAGACCCAAAGGCCTGGTGCTTGTTGACTAATGGAATTATCACTCATCATATGATGACTTGGAAGTGTCTCTCTAATGGTGGTTAGGTGAGCCAACCAAAGTTGGGCTTAATCATTCGTTGGTTAGATACACCAAGTATGATCATGTTAATGGTTGGACCTAACCGGATCCTTACAGTGGAGGCCAAAGCCTACTGATTAGGTTTCTGGGGCGAAATTAAAATTACTAGAAATTGTTTAGAGAAACAATTGGTTATGAACCTACCCTAGATGTACATGGTTGGCCAACCAAAGTTGGGCTTGTGTGCAGTCTAAGTGGATTCTAGTACCCGCTAAGGAATTAGGGTAATTCCTCGAGTTGGAGGTAGAGGCTACCAATTCGAATAAAATAGTGGGAGAAACCTTTTGATTAAAGTCCAAATCTTTAGGTTTAATGAATCAATTACTAATTAGGTTATGGTTCTCCTTTGTGCAAATATGGCCACTTCCCTATCGCTCCGATCATTGTTGGACAATGATAAGTTGGTGGGACCCAACTTCGGTAGCTGGTACCGAAAGTTGAAGATAGTCCTGGAGCATGAACGGATCCTATATGTGATAATGGATCTTGCACTTGAGGAGCCAGCTGTCAATGCACGTGGAACAGTCAGAGACACTTACCAGAAGTGGCTCAGTGACCGGACCACGGTGCGCTGTATCATGCTGGCTGCTATGAGCGACGAGTTCAGTCGCAGATTCGAGATGGCTCAGCCAAAAGACATGCTTCAAGTGTTGGAGGATGCCTTTGGCACACCCGATGACGTAGAGAGGCACAAGACTAGTTGTGCCATCTTCAACGCCAAAATACGGGATGGAGTCTCTGCCACTGATCATGTATTGTACATGATCGAGCTGATGGAACGATTGAGCAAGCTCGACTTTCCCTTGCATGAGCAGCTTGGGAAAGATGCAATACTGAACTCGCTGCCCAAGTCTTGTCTCCCATTCCTCACTCATTATAGAATGACAAAGCCTGAAGTAAACTACCATGGGTTAATGGGGTTGCTTCAGAACTTTGAGAAGGATCACCAACTCCTCAAGGAGTCGGTGAACTCAGTGAACTCAGTGGGAGGTTCATCTTCTGGTTCTCGACCCTTTGAGAAAGGAAAGAAGAACAAGAAGAAGAAAGTGAAGAAGGTGCAAGTTCTGACTGGGACATCAGTGCAGAGCCAGACCAAAAAGATCAAGCCTGATAAGAGTCTATTCTACTGGCAAGTACCCTAGATTAGATAGTGTGTCAAATATCTACTTATGCATTGGAGGCTAGGTCATATAAATAAGAACAGAATGAACAGGTTGACTCAAGAGGGAATCCTCAAAGTCAGTGATTGTGAATCACTTCCAACCTGTGAGTTCTGTCTTCTTGGTAAAATGACCAAGTCACCTTTTACTGGAAAAGGTGAGAGAGCTACTGAGCTCTTGGGCCTAGTACATACTAATGTATGCGGGCCCATGAGCACCAGTGCTAGAGGTGGATATTTCTACTTCATAGCTTTCACGGATGACCTATCTCAATATGGATATGTCTATCTGATGAAACATAAGTCGGATTCATTTGAAATGTTCAAACGATTTCGAAGTGAAGTAGAAAAACAAACTGGGAAGAGTATTAAAACTCTTCGATCTGATCGAGGAGGAGAATACCTTTCTAGTGAGTTTCTCACATATCTAGGAGAGAATGGGATTCTCTCCCAATGGACTCCTCCAGGAACACCACAGCATAATGGTGTGTTTGAAAGGAGGAATCGGACTCTGTTAGACATGGTCCGATCCATGATGGGTTTTGCTAGCTTGCCGATATCCTTCTGGGGATATGCACTCGAATCGGCTTGTTATCTATTAAATAGGGTTCCAAGTAAGTCTGTAATTAAGACTCCATATGAGATATGGACGGGACGTAAGCCAGCACTTTCACACCTTAGGGTCTGGGGGTGCCCGGCCTATGTCAAACGATTAGTCACAGACAAACTTGGACCTAGATCTGACAAATGCTCATTCATAGGGTACCCCAAAGAGACAAAAGGATATTTTTTCTACCATGCTGATGAACAAAAGGTGTTCGTCAGCCTTAAGGCAATCTTTTTAGAAAAGGAGTTCCTTGGTGAAGGAACCGTTGCCTCTAAGGTTGAACTTGATGAAGTTCAACAGGTAGAAGGACCGACACCAATAGCTGAACCTGAGTCGGATATGATTAGATCAGATCCGGAGCCCAATATACCTGTACCATTAAGGCGATCTGGTAGAGTACCGCGTCAGCCGGACAGATACTACGGTTTCTTGGTCCGGGACGGTGATCCCATCGAACTTGATGAGAATAATGAGGATCCGATCACCTATATGGATGCTATGCAGAGACCTGATTCCGAGAAATGGCTTGAAGCCATGAAATCCGAAATGGAGTCCATGAAGGTCAACGATGTATGGACATTGGTTGACCCACCTAAAGGGGTTAAACCCATTGGGTGTAAATGGGTCTTCAAAAGGAAGAGGGGAGCAGACGGAAAGGTGGAGACCTATAAAGCCCGTCTGGTTGCCAAGGGGTATCATCAACGTTATGGTATTGACTATGACGAGACATTTTCTCCTGTGGCAATGCTCAATCTATTCGGATAATGCTTGCAATAGCTGCCCATCTAGATTATGAGATCTGGCAGATGGATGTAAAGATAGCTTTTCTTAATGGAGAGCTGACCGAAGAGGTGTATATGATACAACCTGAGGGGTTTACATCCACAGATGAGTCCAAGGTGTGCAAGCTTCAGAGATCCATTTATGGATTGAAGCAAGCTTCTCGGAGTTGGAACATGCATTTTGATAAGGTGATCAAAACGTATGGCTTCATTAAGAATGGAGAAGAGCCCTGCATCTATAAATGGGCAAATGGTCCAGTTGTGGTATTCCTTATCTTGTACGTGGATGACATTCTCTTAATCGGGAATGACATCCCCGCACTACAGGGAATAAAAGTTTGGTTGTCATCATAGTTCTCCATGAAGAACTTGGGTGAAGCATCCTACATCCTAGGGATGAAGATCTATAGGGATAGATCTAAAAGGATGCTTGGGTTATCCCAGTCCATGTACATAGACACTGTGCTGAAGAGGTTCAGCATGGAAAATTCCAAGAAGGGCTATCTACCGATAGGCCATGGAATTTCTCTCTCTAAGAAGGATTGTCCGACAACTCCTGAAGAGAGAGAGTGTATGAGTAGAGTCCCATATGCTTCAGCCGTGGGATCTATCATGTACACCATGATATGTACAAGACAGATGTGGCATACTCACTAGGAGTAGTGAGTAGATACCAATCTGATCCTGGAGAAAACCACTGGAATGTGGTTAAAGCCATCCTTAAGTATTTGAGAAATACTAAGGACCAATGGTTGGTTTATGGCGAGTCAGATCTGAAACTTATGGGGTTCACAGACTCCAGCTTTCAATCTGACCATGATGATAGCAGGAGTGTGTCGGGTTATATCTTTACTCTGAATGGTGGAGCCATCTGCTGGAAGAGTTCTAAGCAGCATACTGTGGCGGACTCTGTTTGTGAAGCAGAGTACATCGCAGCATCGGATGCCGTGAAGGAAGCTGTGTGGCTGAGAAATTCATCAATGAGCTTGGAGTAGCATCCTCCTTCGATGGTCCAGTCCTGCTCTACTGCGACAGCACTGGTACCATAGCTCAGGTGAAGGAACCCAAAGCACATCAGCGGACGAAGCACATCTTGCACCGCTTCCACCTGGTCCGAGAGATCGTGGATCGAGGTGACGTCGACCTTCAGAAGATCGACTGAAAGGAGAACCTAGCCAACCCCTTCACTAAAGCCCTGGCAATAAAGGAGTTCGACAACCATAAGTCGAAGATGAGTATTAGATACTGTGCCGAGTGGCTTTAGGACAAGTGGGAGTTGTTGGGAAATGTGTCCCAAAAAGCCAATCGTCAAGCTGTTGACGGTTGAGCAACCAAGTATTGTAATTGATTTGTTAATAAATAAAATATATTTGACATTTTCATCATAAGCTTTCATCTTCTAATGAACTCCGTTGTTATGATGAAGTCCTTAGGACTATTTAAGTTCGATAAAGAGAGGATTTATCGATTAGTCCTTAAAACTGTTCACGACCAAATGATAGGCTGTTAATAAGGACGACAGCTTCTATCAAGCATAGGTCGCTGTAGGCCATATGGTTTGGTTGTCCTCTTAACCAAGGAGTGTGGAGACACTGGTATGGCATACAGGTGAGATGTAAGGGTACATCGTCATTGAACGTGACCAACTCCAGAGCATTCTACTGTCGAGAATGTCTCTGATGGGATATAGGTATAAGTGTCCCTTAGACTTGAGATCACCTCAGTGACTTGCAAGCAACTCACTGTGCTTTGGTACTGGACTAACTGAATTTTTAATTCAGGGACGGAAGGCTTCTGAGCATAGTCAAGTACTTGCGAAGTCAGAGTGTGATCGAGATGGGATTGACCACTCCAAGAGTTGGAGAAGAATGAGTCGCTGTATTTCAATTTAGCAAAACCTTGGCCAGGGTAATCCATCAGATGGATTTGATATTTTGAAATACAATGTGGACAACCTGATCAGAGTTGACAGTTGAGCTCTGGGGTGTCCTATGATCATTTTGGTCAAGGGGATGAATTATATGAAAACTATATCCGCATGGGTTCTAAGGATGTTGTTCTACACATTCGACCTATCCGGTCGTCGGATATCATTGCTAGATGGTCACTTCGATTGGTATAGGAATTTATTCCTATACTACCGGCTTAGGTTCGGACCTATGAGGTCATACACATTAGAGTTCATGATCCGATCAGATGGTTGATCAATGATTAAGAATCGTTCTAGGGTTAAATAATCAATACGATTGACATTTAACCCAGTGCAAGTGTTGTAGGAGGATCGATTAGCAATTTGATTGCTAATTGGCTTAATTTGATTAAGCCAATGGGCTGAGATTAAGTCTAATTAAATATGATTTAATTAGATTTATTTTGGGCTTGATTGGATCAAGTCCAATTGGTTTATTGGATAAGCCAAGTGCAAGGAAAGACTAGTCCTAGTTCAACTAGGACTTGGGTCAATCTAATTTCTAATTTGATTAAAAAATTAAATCAGATTTAAATCTAATTTAATCTGATTAAATTAGGTTTTTAATTAGGTTAAGACCTATTTTAATTGGGTTGATCTAATTTTGATTTGATTTGGTTTGGGAAACCAAATTAAAACAAGTTATGAGACAGAATCCTAGTAGGACTAGGATTCCACCTTGCGCCACATAAACCTTCTCCACGCCCTCTCTCTTATTCAACGCCAATCTCCACTTATTTTGTGTGACAAAAGCCCTCTCCCAGATCTCTCCCACGTTCACAAAAGGTCTCCTCTCTTCTTTCTTACATGGAAGGTGATATGGATCAAATCTAAAAGAAATAAGTTTGGATTTCAAATTCTATGAGATAGAGTTTTAGAAATCCAAAACTCTTTCAATTTTGCACCGAATTTATCCAAATTTCTTTTGAAATTTTCATGGATTTTAGGGTTTACATTGTACACCCTTTTTTGGTGATCCATGCATGAAAATATGGAGGAGGTGCTCAAGAGTTGGGCGTCCCTTAACTTGCCATGTTTGGATAAGCCTTGACTAGGTGTTTGACCTAGACAAGGACTCTATCATATCTCTCTATATAAGACGAGTTTCTTTGTAAAATTTTAAGGAGAGATAGCGTTTTGAGAGGCCTTTCTTCCATCTAAAAATCAGAGAGAAATACCTTTGGGTCGTGGAGATATAAAAGACGCAAGTTTGGGTGTCTAGAGAGAAAAACGTGAAGAAGAAGAGGGTCTTCTTCTAGGGTTTTTATTTTCATATCTTTCCTCCTTCCATCTTGAGTTTCCTGAGAGCGTCTCAGATCTGAAACTCCTCCTTCTACTTTGCATCTTTGGAAGAGTCCAAATCAAGAAGAAGGAGGCACCTGATCAACCATCAAAGAAGGATCAGCGCAGTACTAGCATACTGTGCTGATTTGCTGAAGCAGGACTTCTGATCGAGATTCGTGGGCTCGTGTGGATGACTCCTAGAGGCCGGATGCGTGTGCGGCTTGCAACATCATCCTTAAGCCCGGATCAGCGAGGTTAGAGCGTCTAACTTGCAAGGTAATAGATCTGATCTATTATTTAATACATACATTAGATGTAGCTAGTATAGAAACATGTTGATATGATCAACATGTAGTTCATACTATATTTATATATATTTTAATTTTTGATTTAATGCTATGTAATAATCATGTAATAGGATCTTAGATCTAGGGATTTTCTGATCTTAGAAAATAAATTTTGATTTATTTTAGTCTTCCGCTGTATGATCTTGAAAAAGTTTCAAGATCTAACCCTGAAACCCTAGATCTGGTTCCTACAATCGGATGGTTGATCAACGATTAAGAATCATTCTAGGTGTTGGAAAATATGTTCCAAAAGCCAATCGTCAATCTGTTGACGGTTGAGCAACCTTATATTGTAATTGATTTGTTAATAAATAAAATATATTTTTGATATTTTTATCATAAGTTTTCATCTTCTAATGAACTCCATTTTGTGATGAAGTCCTTAAGACTATTTAGGTTCGACAAAGAGAGGGTTTATCAATTAGTATTTAAAACTGTTCACGACCAAATGATAGGCTGTTAATAAGGATGATAGCTTCTATCGAGCATAGGTCGCTGTAGGCCATATGGGTTGATTGTCCTCTTAACCAAGGAGTGTAGAGATACTGGTATGGCATACAGGTGAGATATAAGGGTACATCATCATTGAACGTGACCAACTCCAGAGCATTCTGCTGTCAAGAATGTCTCTGATAGTATATAGGTATAAGTGTCCCTTAGACCTGAGATCGCCTCAGTGACTTGCAAGCAACTCACTATGCTTTGGTATTGGACTAACTGAATTTCTAATTTAGTGACCGAAGACTTTTGGGCACAGTCAAGTACTTGCGAAGTCAGAGTGTGATCGAGATGGAATTGACCACTCCAAGAGTTGGAGAAGAATGAGTCGCTGTATTTCAATTTAGCAAAATCTTGACCAGGATAATCCATCAGATGAATTTGATATTTTGAAATACAATGTGGATAATCTGATCAGAGTTGATAGTTAAACTCTGAGGTATCCTATGAGTATTTTGGTCAAGGAGATGAATTATTTGAAAACTATATCCGCATAGGTTCTAAGGATGTTATTCTACACATTCGACCTATCTGACCGTCGGGTACCATTGCTAGATGGTCATGTCGATTGGTATAGAAATCTATTTTTGTACTATTAATTTAGGTTCAGACCTATGAGGTCACACATATTAGAGTTCACGATCCAATCGGATGGTTGATCAACGATTAAAAATCGTTCTAGGATTAAACGATCAATACGATTGACATTTAACCTAGTGCAAGTGTTGCAGGAGGATCGATTAGCAATTTGATTGCTAATTGACTTAATTTGATTAAGCCAATAGGTTGAGATTTAGTCTAATTAAATATGATTTAATTAGATTTAATTTAAACTTGATTAGATCAAGTCCAATTGGTTTATTGGATAAACCAAGTACAAGGAAAAACTAGTCCTAGTTCAATTAGGACTTGGATCAACCTAATTTTTAATTCGATTAAAAAATTAAATCAGATTTAAATCTAATTTAATCTGATTAAATTAAATTCTTAATTTGGTTAAGATCTATTTTAATTAGGTTGATTTGGTTTTGGTTTGATTTGGTTTGAGAAACCAGATTGGAACAAGACATAGATTGAATCCTAGTAAGACTAGGATTCCACCTTGCGCCAATTTAGCCCCACGCCCACTCTCTCTTATCCCACGCCCACACTCTCTTATTTTGTGTGACAAAACTTCTCTCCCAGATCTTCACACATGCCCAAAACTTTCCTCTCTTTCTCTCTTATATGGAAAGTGGTTGTGGATTAAGTCAAAGTAGGAATTAGTTTGGATTTCAAATTCTATAAGATAGAGTTTTAGGAAACCAAAACTCATTCCTTATGGCACTGATTTTATTTAGATTTTTTTTAAATTTTTTATGGCTTTTATGACACATAATATGCATCCTTTTCTAGTGGTCCACACACAAAAAGAAAGAGGGGGCACCCAAGAGTTGGGTGCCCCTTGTCTTGCCATGTTTGGATAATCTTTGACTAGGTACTTGACCTAGATAAAGATTCTATCATATCTCTCTATTTAAAATAAATTTCTTTATGATATTTTTATAAAAAATAGAGAAAATAGAGACCTTTGGGGCATGCAAAAATTAAAAAGAAAGAAGGTTAGGGCATGGAGATACAATAGACACAAGACTTGGTGTCTAGGTGAGAGCAAAGAGAAGATGAAGAGGGTCTTCTTCTAGGGTTGCTGTGTTCACCTCTTTCCTTCCTCTATCTTGAGTTTTCTGAGAGTGTCTTGGATCTAAAACTCCTTCTCCTACTTCTCATCTTTAAAAGAGTCCAAATCAAGAAGAAAGAGGCATCTGATCGACCATCAAAGAAGGATCAGCGCAGTACTAGCATACTGTGCTGATTTCCTGGATCAGGATTTATGAACGTGATTCGTGGGCTCGTGTGGATGACTCCTAGAGGTCGGATGCATGTGCAGCTCGCAATATCATCCTCAAGCCCAGATCAGTAAAATTAGAACATCTAACTTGTAAGATAATAAATCTGATCTATTATATTTTACATACAGTAGATGTAGTATAGAAACATGTTGATATGATCAACATATAGTTCTTGCTCTTTATATTTTAATTTCTAATTTAATACCATATAATAATCATATAATATGATTTTAGATCTAGATTCTTTAATTTTATAAGATAAATTTTGATTTATTTTAATCTTCCGCAGCCTGATCTTGAAAAAATTTCAAGATCTAACCTTGAAATCCTAGATCTGGTTGCTTTAATTGGTATCAGAGCCTAGGTTGTTTATTACATGATTATTTATACATGATTAGATTATTTCTTAGATTAGATCTAATTGATAATCTGATTATTAAATCTAAAATTAAAATTTTTAGATCAATCATGAACTGTAGGTTGTCCTGTTGTAAGGTTTACCGCTTACAGTGCAAAGGTTGTCCTAGTTCGTGTAGATCTATCCATAATCATAAATTTGTTAGATATGATCTAAATTAAATTTATAATTTATTAGATTTAAAAGATATTTAAATCTAAAATAAAATCTTTTTGTTAATAATTTCTACAGAAAGAACCATCATATATTTGTCTGAAAATTTTACGTAGTTTAAAGTTGAAATTATTTCAATTACATGAACCTGTTTAGATTAGATCTAAAATAGTTTCATGCTTATTTCACTTGAATTTTGATTATGAATCAAACATGCAACTTGGTTGGTAGAACCATGTTGTAAAAATATTTTACAAATATAAAAATTATTTTTGAAAAGCCGAACCCCAACTCTCAGCCCAAAACTTAATTGAGAATTAAGAAGTTGTTTGATTAGGTTCTAGGATTGTGAATTGAAGAACCTAAGACACAAACCATAACACATTGGGTTAATGGGTAAGTGGGAATTAAGTTCGTTAATTGGGTTAGACCTAAAGTTAGATTAAAGATGGACTTAAATAGAGAATTGACTAAATCTAATCAATTGTTGTCTTAGATTAGGTTAAGGATTCTTTAGATCAATTACAATAGTTGTAGTTGGTCAAGTCTATGTCTTTAATGAGAACCAAATGGACTTGATTCTTGGCTAAGTGGTCTAGCATGAACTGTTAGGTTGATCTAATTGAAACTAATTAAACTAGTTGGTGTCTAAGGTAAACCAGACCGATGGCTTTTAATTGGTAGCCCGCTTACCTGGCCATGTCTGATGGTGTCTAAGGCAAGCTTTGGCAAACCCTCCCATTGATCGAACTTACCTGGCCTTTTGATGAAATTATGTTTTGATCGGATCACTTAACTATTCGAGCTGACCCATGTAAGCTAGGTAAATCAGTGTGACTGATTTAGGTGCTCCTAGACCAGCCCTTTTAATGGTCTCCTTTAAGCTGACTTGGTGAAGCCAGTAGAAGGATCATGATAAGCTGGTTCATCTGACCTTCTCCTCTAAATCAATTAAATCTTTTAAAATTATTAGGTCCTTAAAATAAAATAGTTATAGTGATAACTAGATCATAGCCTCCCATTAAGTGGATGATAATGAAGGAACCAGATCTAGGGTTTCAGGGTTAGATCTTGAAACTTTTTCAAGATCATACAGCGGAAGACTAAAATAAATTAAAATTTATTTTCTAAAACTAGAGAATCCCTAGATCTAAGATCCTATTACATGATTATTACATGGCATTAAATCAAAAATTAAAATATATAAATAAAGCATGAACTACATGTTGATCATATCAACATGTTTCTATACTACATCTAATGTATGTATTAAACAATAGATCAGATCTATTACCTTGCAAGTTAGACACTCTAACCTCGCTGATCCGGGCTTAAGGATGATGTTGCAAGCCGCACACGCGTCCGGCCTCTAGGAGTCGTCCACACGAGCCCACGAATCTCGATCAGAAGTCCTGCTTCAGGAAATCAGCACAGTATGCTAGTACTGCACTGATCCTTCTTTGATGGTTGATCAGGTGCCTCCTTCTTCTTGATTTGGACTCTTCCAAAGATGGAAAGTAGAAGGAGGAGTTTCAGATCTGAGACGCTCTCAGGAAACTCAAGATGGAAGGAGGAAAGATATGAAAATAAAAACCCTAGAAGAAGACCCTCTTCTTCTTCACGTTTTTCTCTCTAAACACCCTAACTTGTGTATTTTATATATCCACAACCCAAAGGTATTTCTCTCTGATTTTTGGATGGCAGAAAGACCTCTCAAAAAACTATCTCCCCTTAAAATTTCATGAAGAAACTCGTCTTATATAGAGAGATATGATAGAGTCCTTGTCTAGGTCAAACACCTAGTCAAGGCTTATCCAAACATGGCAAGTAAAGGGACGCCCAACTCTTGAGCACCTCCTTCATATTTTCGTGGATGGATCAACAGAAAAGGGTGCACAATGTAAACCCTAAAAGCCATGAAAATTCCAAAAAAAAATTTGGATAAATTCGGTGCAAAATTGAAAGAGTTTTGGATTTCTAAAACTCTATCTCATAGAATTCGAAATCCAAACTTATTCCTTTTAGATTTGATCCAAATCACCTTCCATGTAAGAAAGAAGAGAGGAGACCTTTTGTGAACGTGGGAGAGATCTGGGAGAGGGCTTTTGTCGCACAAAATAAGTGGAGATTGGCGTTGAATAAGAGAGAGGGCGTGGAGAAGGTTTTTGTGGTGCAAGGTGGAATCCTAGTCCTACTAGGATTCTGTCTCATAACTTGTTTTAATTTGGTTTCCCAAACCAAATCAAATCAAAATTAGATCAACCCAATTAAAATAGGTCTTAATCTAATTAAGAACCTAATTTAATCAGATTAAATTAGATTTAAATCTGATTTAATTTTCTAATCAAATTAGAAATTAGATTGACCCAAGTCCTAGTTGAACTAGGACTAGTCTTTCCTTGCACTTGGCTTATCCAATAAACCAATTGGACTTGATCCAATCAAGCCCAAATCAAATCTAATTAAATCATATTTAATTAGACTTAATCTCAGCCCATTGGCTTAATCAAATTAAGCTAATTAGCAATCGAATTGCTAATCGATCCTCCTGCAACACTTGCACTGGGTTAAATGTCAATCGTATTGATTATTTAACCCTATAACGATTCTTAATCGTTGATCAACCATCCGATCGGATCATGAACTCTAATGTGTGTGACCTCATAGGTCCGAACCTAAGCTGGTAGCATAGAAATAAATTCCTATACCAATCGAAGTGACCATCTAGCAATGGTACCCGACGTCCGGATAGGTCGAATGTGTAGAACAACATCCTTAGAACCCATGCGGATATAGTTTTCATATAATTCATCCCCTTGACCAAAATGATCATAGGACACCCCAGAGCTCAACTGTCAACTTTGATCAGGTTGTCCACATTGTATTTCAAAATATCAAATCCATCTGATGGATTACCCTGGCCAAGGTTTTGCTAAATTGAAATACAGCGACTCATTCTTCTCCAACTCTTGGAGTGGTCAATCCCATCTCGATCACACTCTGACTTCGCAAGTACTTGACTGTGCCCAGAAGCCTTCCGTCCCTGAATTAGAAATTCAGTTAGTCCAGTACCAAAGCACAGTGAGTTGCTTGCAAGTCACTGAGGCGATCTCAAGTCTAAGGGACACTTATACCTATATCCCATCAGAGATATTCTCGACAGTAGAATACTCTGGAGTTGGTCACGTTCAATGATGATGTACCCTTACATCTCACCTGTATGCCATACCAGTGTCTCCACACTCCTTGGTTAAGAGGACAACCAACCCATATGGCTTACAGCGACCTATGCTCGATAGAAGCTGTCGTCCTTATTAACAGCCTATCATTTGGTCGTGAACAGTTTTAAGGACTAATCGATAAATCCTCTCTTTATCGAACTTAAATAGTCCTAAGGACTTCATCATAACAACGGAGTTCATTAGAAGATGAAAGCTTATGATGAAAATACCAAATATATTTTATTTATTAACAAATCAATTACAATACTTGGTTGCTCAACCGTCAACAGCTTGACGATTGGCTTTTTGGGACACATTTCCCAACAACTCCCACTTGTCCTAAAGCCACTCGGCACAGTATCTAATACCCATCTTCGACTTGTGGTTGTCGAACTCCTTTATTGCCAGGGCTTTAGTGAAGGGGTCGGCTAGGTTCTCCTCTCCGTCGATCTTCTGAAGGTCGACGTCACCTCGATCCACGATCTCTCGGATCAGGTGGAAGCGGCGCAAGATGTGCTTCATCCGCTAATGTGCTTTGGGTTTCTTCACCTGAGCTATGGCACCAGTGCTGTCGCAGTAGAGCAGGACTGGACCATCGAGGGAGGGTGCTACTCCGAGCTCGTTGATGAATTCCTCAGCCACACAGCTTCCTTCGCGGCATCTGATGCTGCGATATACTCCGCTTCACAAACAGAGTCTGCCACAGTATGCTGCTTGGAACTCTTCCAGCAGATGGCTCCACCATTCTGAGTAAAGATATAACCCGACACGCTCCTACTGTCATCATGGTCAGATTGGAAGCTGGAGTCTGTGAACCCCACAAGTTTCAGATCTGACTTGCCATAAACCAACCATTGGTCCTTAGTATTTCTCAAATACTTAAGGATGGCTTTAACCACTTTCCAGTGATTTTCTCCATGATCAGATTGGTATCTACTCACTACTCCTAGTGAGTATGCCACATCTGGTCTTGTACATGTCATGGCATACATGATAGATCCCACGGCTGAAGCATATGAGACTCTATTCATACGCTCTCTCTCTTCAGGAGTTGTCGGACAATCCTTCTTAGAGAGAGAAATTCCATGGCCTATCGGTAGATAGCCCTTCTTGGAATTCTCCATGCTGAACCTCTTCAGCACAGTATCTATGTACATGGACTGGGATAACCCAAGCATCCTTTTAGATCTATCCCTATAGATCTTCATCCCTAGGATGTAGGATGCTTCACCCAGTCCTTCATGGAGAACTGTGATGACAACTAAACTTTTATTCCCTGTAGTACGGGGATGTCATTCTCGATTAAGAGAATGTCATCCACGTACAAGACAAGGAATACCACAACTGGACCATTTTCCCATTTATAGATGCAGGGCTCTTCTCCATTCTTAATGAAGCCATACGTTTTGATCACCTTATCAAAACGTATGTTCCAACTCCGAGAAGCTTGCTTCAATCCATAAATGGATCTCTGAAGCTTGCACACCTTAGACTCATCTGTGGATGTAAACCCTTCAGGTTGTATCATATACACCTCTTCAGTCAGCTCTCCATTCAGGAAAGCTGTCTTTACATCCATCTGCCAGATCTCATAATCCAGATGGGCAGCTATTGCAAGTATTATCCGAATAGATTTGAGCATTGCCACAGGGGAAAATGTCTCGTCATAGTCAATACCATAACGTTGACGATACCCCTTGGCAACCAGACGGGCCTTATAGGTCTCCACCTTTCCGTCTGCGCCCCTCTTCCTTTTGAAGACCCATTTACACCCGATGGGTTTAACCCCTTCAGGTGGGTCAACCAATGTCCATACATCGTTGACCTTCATGGACTCCATTTCGGATTTCATGGCTTCAAGCCATTTCTCGGAATCAGGTCTCTGCATAGCATCCATATAGGTGATCGGATCCTCATTATTCTCATCAAGTTCGATGGGATCACCGTCCCGGACAAAGAAACCATAGTATCTGTCCGGCTGACGCGGTACTCTACCGGATCGCCTTAATGGTACAGGTATATTGGGCTCCGGATCTGATCTAATCATATCCGACTCAGGTTCAGCTATTGGTGTCGGTCTTCTACCTGTTGAACTTCATCAAGTTCAACCTTAGAGGCAACGGTTCCTTCACCAAGGAACTTCTTTTCTAAAAAGATTGCCTTAAGGCTGACGAACACCTTTTGTTCATCAGCATGGTAGAAAAAATATCCTTTTATCTCTTTGGGGTACCCTATGAATGAGCATTTGTCAGATCTAGGTCCAAGTTTGTCTGTGACTAATCGTTTGACATAAGCCGGGCACCCCTAGACCCTAAAGTGTGAAAGTGCTGGCTTACGTCCCGTCCATATCTCATATGGAGTCTTAATTACAGACTTACTTGGAACCCTATTTAATAGATAACAAACCGATTCGAGTGCATATCCCCAGAAGGATATCGGCAAGCTAGCAAAACCCATCATGGATCGGACCATGTCTAACAGAGTCTGATTCCTCCTTTCAGACACACCATTATGCTGTGGTGTTCCTGGAGGAGTCCATTGGGAGAGAATCCCATTCTCTCCTAGATATGTGAGAAATTCACTAGAAAGGTATTCTCCTCCTCGATCAGATCGAAGAGTTTTAATACTCTTCCCAGTTTGTTTTTCTACTTCACTTCGGAATCGTTTGAACATTTCAAATGAATCCGACTTATGTTTCATCAGATAGACATATCCATATAGGTATAGGTCATCCGTGAAAGCTATGAAGTAGAAATATCCACCTCTAGCACTGGTGCTCATGGGCCCACATACATCAGTATGTACTAGGCCCAAGAGCTCAGTAGCTCTCTCACCTTTTCCAGTAAAAGGTGACTTGGTCATTTTATCAAGAAGACAGAACTCACAGGTTGGAAGTGATTCACAATCACTGACTTTGAGAATTTCCTCTTGAGTCAACCTGTTTATTCTGTTCTTATTTATATGACCTAGCCTCCAATGCCATAAGTAGATATTTGACACACTATCTAATCTAGGGTGCTTGCCAGTAGAATAGACTCTTATCAGGCTTGATCTTTTTGGTCTGGCTCTGCACAGATGTCCCAGCCTGAACTTGCACCTTCTTGACTTTCTTCTTCTTGTTCTTCTTTCCTTTCTCAAAGGGTCGAGAACCAGAAGATGAACCTCCCACTGAGTTCACTGAGTTCACCGACTCCTTGAGGAGTTGGTGATCCTTCTCAAAGTTCTGAAGCAACCCCATTAACCCATGGTAGTTTACTTCAGGCTTTGTCATTCTATAATGAGTGAGGAATGGGAGACAAGACTTGGGCAGCGAGTTCAGTATTGCATCTTTCCCAAGCTGCTCATGCAAGGGAAAGCCGAGCTTGCTCAATCGTTCCATCAGCTCGATCATGTACAATACATGATCAGTGATAGAGACTCCATCCCGTATTTTGGCGTTGAAGATGGCACAACTAGTCTTGTGCCTCTCTACGTCATTGGGTGTGCCAAAGGCATCCTCCAACACTTGAAGCATGTCCTTTGGCTTAGCCGTCTCGAATCTGCGACTGAACTCGTCGCTCATAGCAGCCAGCATGATACAGCGCACCGTGGTCCGGTCACTGAGCCACTTCTGGTAAGTGTCTCTGACTGTTCCACGTGCATTGGCAGCTGGCTCCTCAGGTGCAGGATCCATTATCACATATAGGATCCGTTCATGCTCCAGGACTATCTTCAACTTTCGGTACCAGCTACCGAAGTTGGGTCCCACCAACTTATCATTGTCCAACAATGATCGGAGCGATAGGGAAGTGGCCATATTTGCACAAAGAAGATCCATAACCTAATTAGTAATTGATTCATTAAACCTAAAGATTTGGACTTTAATCAAAAGGTTTCTCCCACTATTTTATTCGAATTGGTAGCCTCTACCTTCAATTCGAGGAATTACCCTAATTCCTTAGCGGGTACTAGAATCCACTTAGACTGCACACAAGCCCAACTTTGGTTGGCCAACCCATGTACATCTAAGGGTAGGTTCATAACCAATTGTTTCTCTAAATAATTTCTAGTAATTTTAATTTTGCCCCAGAAACCTAATCAGTAGGCTTTGGCCTCCACTGTAAGGATCCGGTTAGGTCCAACCATTAACATGATCATACTTGGTGTATCTAACCAACGAATGATTAAGCCCAACTTTGGTTGGCTCACCTAACCACCATTAGAGAGACACTTCCAAGTCATCATATGATGAGTGATAATTCCATTAGTCAACAAGCACCAGGCCTTTGGGTCTGCAATGATTATTGAGTTAATGGACTCATTATCAAACACCTTAATGGGAGGCTATGACTCAGTTATCTCCATAACTTTATCATTTTAAGACCTAATAATTTTAGAGGATTTAAATAATATAGAGGATGAAGTCAGATGAACCAGCTTATCATGATCCTCCCACTGGCTTCACCAAGTCAGCTTAAGGGAGACCAGGGCTGGTCTAGGAGCACCTAAATCAGTCACACTGATTTACCTAGCTGACATGGGTCAGCTCGAATAGTCAAGTGATCCGATCAAACATAATTTCACCAAGAGGCCAGGTAAGTTCGATCAGTGGGAGGGTCTGCCAAAGCTTGCCTTAGACACCATCAGAAATGGCCAGGTAAGCGGGCTCCCAATTAAAAACCACCGGTCTGGTTTACCTTAGACACCAACTGGTTTAATTAGTTTCGATTAGATCAACCTAACAGTTCGTGCTAGACCGCTTAGCCAAGAATCAAGTCCATTTGGTTCTCGTTAAAGACATGGACTT